>NW_023270855.1:34937077-34954456 GCF_011800145.1 Mirounga leonina | reverse complement strand
AAATAAATAAATAAATAAATAAATAAATAAATAAATAAATAAATAAAATCTTTATAAAAAAGAAATACAATCACTTGCCTACACTTCTCTGGCATTCTAGAGCTGACTCATGCCAGAATGACAGAGAAGGCTAAAGAATTTAGTGCAATCCCATACTCTAGCTTAACACCCAACACCAACTGACTCTCAGACACAGAACTTGGTAGTGGAGGCTCCAAAAGGCTTTCTAAATGTCCCAATGTACCTTCAGTGAGCTTACCCATCCTACACACTTCAGCACCTGGACAGCTCTCTCAGCACAACCTCTAGAGGGAGATCCGGCTAAGCAGCTTGTTGAGCCCTCTAGTGGTAGCTTTAGTTGTTGCACAACCGTTTTTTAATTACTCAGACAACAAATGAAGGCATTACTGTTACAAAAGACCTAAGCATCTTAAGAATATAGAAAGTAAATATGAAAAATGTCCATTATCCTCTCCACTCCACTCCCCTTCTCAGAGGTAAGCACTGATAATACACAACACACACATATACTTATCCACATCTTTTTTTGTGTGAATGGATTCATTCTAGACCCATTTGTTTTTATTTCCAACTAATACAATTACTAGTTGTTGTTTTTTTTATCTGAGCACACATGTCTCCTCATATTTGTGGAAGACAGTATAAAGGAGTGGTTGAAAGTATGTATGTTAGCAACACACTGGTCGTGAACCCTAACTCTGTTACTTCCTAATTGTCTGACCTTGGCCAAATCATTTAACTTCTATGTACCTCAGTTCACTCATCTGTAAAGTAGGGATAATAAAAAATTATACCTTACATAGATTTTAGGGAAGATAAATGATAAAATATAGGTAAGCATTCAATAACTCTTAGCTGCTATTATTATTACTATTAATTACAAATTAACTGGTGCATAGAATTCCATAGTATGGTTGTATCATAAATTATGTAATGGCCCTCTTACTGATGTACATTTCCATTGTTTTCTAGTTTTCCTCTGTTGCAAACAATGCTGTAAGGAATACTCTAGTATATATATGTCTTCATGCTCACATGTATATGATTCTTTAAGATCTATTCCCAGCGCGAGAGTGAAAACTTTTCTTTTTTTTTTTTTTTAAAGATTTTATTTATTTATTTGAGATAGAGAGAGAGTGAGAGAGAGCATGAGAGGGGAGAGGGTCAGAGGGAAAAGCAGACTCCCCACTGAGCGGGGAGCCCGATGTGGGACTCGATCCTGGGACTCCAGGATCACGACCTGAGCTGAAGGCAGTTGCTTAACCAACTGAGCCACCCAGGTGCCCCGAAAGTGAAAACTTTTCAATTAACTTCCAAAGTCTCTGAGAGTCCACATCATTGATTGATTGGCACAGTGCTACTGTCAGAGAGAGAGACTGAGAGACAATTTTCCCGAGAGAGATGGTGTCATTGTAGGTCTAAATGCTATGAAGAAAAACAAAGCAGAGGCAGTGCATAGAAGAGACTCGGGGTGATAGATGGGGCACCTTATTCAGATGGGGTGGTTAACAAAGATTGTGTGAATGAAATTAGCAAAGGGACCTGAATGAAGTGAAAAACTAAACATAGCAAATGGTTTATAAATATGTGGGTCCAGGAAACAGTCTTGACTTTCTGGTCCTTTCCTCCCTTCCTCCAATGAAAGTAAACTTTGTATCCACCCCTCCATCCCTCCTACCTACCCATACATTGTCTCGATTTACCTTGGGGTTCTCCCCCATCCATCTTCCCCTACCTTGAACACAGCATTTAGCAGGCAGGACTTAATTTCTTATGTTTCATAGTCCCCCAGCTTCCTACAAGAATAGGATCCTAGGTTGTGCATTCTGTGGGCACTCCAATGTTAACTGGCTGGGATGAGGCTGCTGTTAAATTTAAGTAATCCCTAAGGTTGCTATGGAACATGGCCCTTGGCCACTGGAACACACTCTACTCAGTGACATGAGAACATGAAAGGGGAAGCATTCAAATGTGTATTCTTTGGGTGTCAATATTCTGAACAAAATGAGTCCTTCACTAAGACCTTGGGCTTTAGTCAAAGGAAAGCTATTTTTTGCTGGAGTTGTGTATTAGATGTGGGAGTTCATGTTTTTTGGTATACGCCTAAAGGCATCCAAGGGTTTACAGAATTTATTTTGCTCTAATGTGTTTTGTTCTGGGCTTCAATTGTACCAATTAGGATGCTTTTGGCTGCAAGAAAGAGAAACCAAATTTCAACTGGCTTAAAAATAAAGAAAGTGTATAACTTCATTAAACTAGTCCAGAGGTGGTTGACCCCAGGATGATTTATTCAGGGATTAAACAGCATTATCAAGGATTCAGATTCTTTCTGTTCTTCTGCTTTTCTATCCTCAGCAAGGCAGGGTGACTCCTCAGGCTAGCTTCTCTCAGTCCCAACATGACCATGCAGTTCCAGACACCACTGCAGCTAAGACCAAAAAAGGGACTGTGCCTTACAGTGTGTCTCACAACCTAGGAAAATGCAGAAACCCTCTTGACTTCTCACCTTTTTTAAAAAAGATTTTATTTATTTATTTGAGAGAGAGAGTGAGCACAAGCTGGGGGAGGGGCAAAAGGAGAGGGACAAGCAGATTCCCCGCCCCACCCCACCCCTGCCGCCCAGCAGGGAGCCTGATGTGGGGCTGACATTGTGACCTGAGTTGAAGTCAGATGCTCAACCAACTGAGCTGAGCCACCCAGGTGCCCCTTTTCACTTATTATTGGCTAGAACTGAGTCACATGTGCATGTCTAAATCAATAACTGACAAAAGAATGGACCTACCAGTCCCATTCAGCACCCTTCAGGTGTTGCTGGCATCTAGTGGCATGAACATGGATTGGGCCCATTTGTCACAGAGGAAAGTGGACATTTAAACCAAATCGAGGTTCTGTTGGAGAGGAAGAAGGGGGTGAAGATTGTTGGGGTTTGGGTACTATATTAATTTGTGAAGGCTGCAATAACTAAATACTACCAACTGGTCAGCTTAAACAACATAAATTTATTTTCTCACAGTTCTGGAGGCTGGAAGTCCAAGATCAAGGTGTTGGCAGGATCAGTTTCTTCTGAGGTCTTTCACCTTGGCTTATACATGGCCGTCTGTTCCATATGTCATCATATGGTCTTCTCTGAACACACCTATGTCCAGATTCGCACTCCTTATAAGGATACAAATCATATTAGATTAGGACCCCTCTAATGACCTCATTTTAACTTAATTATCTCTGCATAGACTCAGTCTCCAAATATAATCACATTCTGAGGTACTGGGAGTTAGGACTTCAACTTATGAATTTTGGGTGGGACACAATTCAGCCCATAACAGTTATCAACAATGACTGCCACTAGTTATTTGCAGAGTATACAGAGAGCCAAAAAGAAGGAAATCCAAAGTACTAATAATTTCACTATCCCTAGGGACCCACTGTATATATCCTACTAATCTTTTCTTACACTGATGCACATACCATAGAGATATGTTCTTTTTTCTGAAATGGCATCTCACTGAGCCTACCATTTGCAGTATGCTTTTTTGGTCTTACCATATCTTGAACATCTTTCTATGTCTACTCTTTTTTAAACAGCTGCAGAGCATTCCACTTTTAGGGTACTTAGGAAGTTTCCACTTTTTTATTAGAAATAACACTGCAGTGAACATCTTTATATCTAGATCATATCCATTGCTATCATCTTTTTAAGATCGGTTTCTAGAAGCAGAATTGCTCACTTAATCTCTCCAGAGATGCTGAGTCAAGAAGCCCTGGGCCTTTAGGTTGTCATGTCACTACAATCACTGTCACTGTAGAGCTGAGAGACAGCCCAAAGAAGGCAGGGAAGGAAGGCAGAGAATGTGGGATCTACCATTAATTATTCTAGTTCATGACTGGCTTTATAATCAATACGAGGAAACAGGACGAGGTTGTATGATTTAGGCGCCAGAAAGCAAAGGACTTCATATTCATACCACTCAGATCAGTTATAACATCCCCCTAACGGTTTTGAATGATAATTACAAATATCTCAGAAACCTCTATTTACCACTCCGAAGTGAAGCTAAAAAGTGCAGAGAAAGTGGGTTACTTTCCCATGGTGCTTTTATAAATTGGTTTCTAAGTCTAAAAAGAAAATGAGGGGCACCTGGGTGGCTCAGTCAGTTAAGTGTCTGCCTTTGGCTCAGGTCCTGATCCCTGGATCCTGGGATCGAGGCCCATGTCTGGCTCCCTGCTCAGTGGGGATCCTGCTTCTCCCTCTTCCTGCCGCTCCCCCTACTCATGCTCTCTCTATATATATCAAATAATAAATAAAATTAAAAATAAATAAATAAATAAATAGATAGAAACTGAACTATATGCACAATGTCCTCATGGAAAATCTCCCATGCCCAGGATGTAATATGAACAGCAGAATGGGGTTGAAGGTATACCAGGCAGGGTATGGGATCATTTAAGTCCCTGGTTTTGGCACTGTGGTTCTGTGAACAGGTTTTCTCATGTATCACTGCAAACCACACCACTTATACTTATTTTCCACAACAATAAAAATGATACTTGATTTAAGAGGCTTTCTGGAAGGTTAAGACTCCACACCCATATCAAGCTTATTTCCAAGCATTGAAAATGACCATAGAATAACACTGTAAAATTATCAAGTCTCTTCCTAATAATTCCTATTTGAACTTTTTGATCAATTTTCAAAGTAATTTTTCTAATAGGACTTTTACCTCCATGTAATCAAATGAACCTTCCATTTAAATCTATATACCATACTCAAAATAATAAAAACTGGACTGTAAGCTCCATTTCTTTTTCCTTTCTTTTTTTCTGTTTGTTGTTGTTGTTTACTATCTGTAGCATAGTTGGTGCTTGATAAATATTATGGAGAGAAAAAAATTAGTGGTTGGATAGCTAACATTTACTGCACACTTGCCATGTGCCAGAAACAATGCTAAGAGCAATATATATATTACCTCATAGTAATTCTGTAAAGAAGGTGCTATTATTCCTCCACTTTACAGATCAAGAAACTGAGGTTTAAAAAAGCTTTACATTTTTTCAAATCAAACTACTAGTATGCAACAGAATTGGGATTACAATCATGGTCTGAACTTTAAACTTGTGCTCTTAACTATGACACTATGGAGAAGAAATTCAAATGACTAGCAACATCCAGCACCTTAACAGAAGATGATCCCAAAGAGAAACCATGGAACTGAATCTTTTGAGTGCCATGATTTCCATCTGTATTTCAAAGAGCACTATGAAATGACTCATCTTCACTGACCATTCTGGCAATCCATCATTTCGGCCATTGTGACAGAGCAGGAACTTACTGGTGGTATATATTTATTTTGCAAGTAACGGGGTGCCTGGGTGGCTCAGTCGTTAAGTGTCTGCCTTCGGCTCAGGTCATGATCCCAGGGTCCTGGGATCGAGCCCCGCATTGGGCTCCCTGCTCCTCGGCAAGCCTGCTTCTCCCTCTCCCACTCCCCCTGCTTGTGTTCCCTCTCTTGCTGTGTCTCTCTCTGTCAAATAAATAAGATCTTTAAAAAAAAAAAAAGTAATCAAGGTGATAAGCCTAGTGTTTCTGAAATTCATTTCAAAAGAATGAAAGATAAAGGAAGCAGGTTATGTAGACAAGTCTGTATCGTAGCAATGTAGTAATTGGTACGTGTGTACAGCAACATTACCCCCACGTGGTCATTCATATCTATTGGGCATCTACAAAGGATCTGTCTCTGGCAACACAGAGGAGAAGTTTAACACAAAATTCCCTTCTTTAAATAAGTTCATTCTGTTTGGACAATTAAGACAAACATACATGAAACAACTCAAAAGTCAAAAAATAGCATATATACTGAAGATGCCATGTGGGGTTTACAAAACATAATTTAATTATCTCAATCACTTGCAAAAGAGAGATTGTTGTCCCCATTATGCTAATAAGGAGACAAGGCACAGAGAAGCTAAACTAGTTGCCCAAGTCACACAGTTTATATGTAGGAATGTCAGGGCTATCCCCACATTCACCTGATTCTAAAGCTCATCCACTAAACCACTAGACTTCATTGCCTCCAAAGAATGACACAGCTAGTGGTCAAAATCATCAGGAAATGTTATATGAAGAAATGGGACCTGAGTCTGACCTTGAAGAGCAAACAGGAGTTGGACAGGGAAACAGAAATAGATAAGTCACTGTAAGATGCTGAAAAGCATGCACAAAAGCCCAGAGGTGAGAATTAGCCTAACACAGAGGGCAGAGGAACAGGGAGGTAGGTTTACCTGACTGATGGGAAGAAGTGAGAAATAAGTAGGAAGTGAGGGCAGATTATGACAAGTCTTGAAATCAGGTGGGGGTAAGAGGGGGTGAGGGAGGAGTTTGAGTAGGAGTTGTGTTAGGCAAATGGGAGGCTCTTGGAGCCTGGAAGCCATATCAAAAGTCAGTTAGGACAGTGGTTCTTAACAAGGGTGACTTTGCCCTCCAGGGGACATGGCAATGTCCAGAGACATTTTTGATTGTCACAACTGGGGAAGGTGCTGCTGGCATCTACTGTGTAGAGGACAGGGATGCTACTAAACATCATACAATGCAAAGAACAGCCCCTGCCCCTAAAATTATCCATCCAAATGTCAGTTGTGCCGAAGTTAAGAAATCCTGGTTTAGGCAGATAGTATGGCAGTAGCCGTCGCGATAGAACAGAGGGAAGAGGATGGAAGCAAAGAGTCCAGGGAAGACACTCATTCAGGGAGATAGAAGTTAGACCAGGTTTAGGGGGGTGGAGGCAGGATGAACAGGAAATAGCAAACCCTCCAAGTAGTTGAAAAGAAAAAGAAAGATGCAATGTGTTAATCCCTCTTACAGGTAGTTTTCTACAAAATGTGGGAAAACTAAGTTTAAGAGTTTTTTCTTTTAAATCATCTAAGGGCATCCTTATTTTATGATCTAAAAACTTGTAAATGATATACAACTGCAAGAAAATTGCCACCATGAGGGTATAGGGCACAGAGTTTTAACTGTAGCATAACACTTTCATTCTTTTTTTAAAGCAAAAGCTGAAGCAAATTTGACAAAATGTTAACATCTGTTACATTTGGATGGTGGATACATGAGTATCTGTTATATTATTTTCTATACCTTATGTATACTTGAAAATGTTCATGATTAACAAAAAACAGGGTGGAGGAAGAATGAAAAAAAAAGTCTTGGAGTGGTAGTTGATAGCTTTCCTTAGAATTTTTATTGGTATTGACAAATGTCACTTTTTAATTACAGAAGTTATATGTGAATATGTGCACATTGTAAAAGCTGTCCAACCATACAAAAAAACAAAAAATAGAAATTTCTCTTTCATTCTTCTTCAATGCTTTTCTTTTCTCCTTAACCACTGCTAAATGTTCATGTGTATGTATATATCCAGATCTTTTTCTATACATTTACAGAAAGATGGGGAAGGAGGTTGAGAGGCAGGGATGAAGAGGGATATGTGGCTTCTAGATACAGATAAAGATTTATAGATCTATCCATCTGTCTTATGTGGGACCACATCACTCATATAACATGCTTTTTTTTTTTAATTTTTATTTATTTATTTGAGAGAGAGCAGGAGGAAGGAGGGAAGGGCAGAGGGAGAAGCAGACTCCCCCCTGAGCAGGGAGCCCAATGTGGGACTCAATCCAGGACCCTGGGATCATGACCTGAGCCAAAGGCGACACTTAACTGACTGAGCCACCCAGGCGCCCATAACATGCTTTTCTTATTAACACATCTTACACGGCTGTCTTTCCATGTCAATTCATAAAGATCCATCTCTCTCTTTTTACCTTGTCATAATATTTCATTGTATGGATGTACCATAATTTGTTTACTAAGATTGCTGTATATTTAGGTTGATTTCTGTGTTTTGCCATCTCAAACAATGCTGGAATGTAAAACTTCGTGTTCATTTGTAAGGATTTCTATAGGGAAGATTCCTACAAATAGAACTTCTGGATGAAAGTGTAAGCATATTTCTAACTGTGATACAGAGCAAGACTGTTCCCCTCAAACAGTGTATGAGCTACCCACTTCCCCAAACCCTCACTGATGCTATATGCAATCAAATTTTAAAAGTGTTGTCATTTTTATTAAAACTGCACGTAGCAATCTACTCCACAGACGTGCTTACACATATGTGAAGCATTGAATGTCCAGGGCAGTGTAAATGGGAAAACGCTGAAAAAACATTCCCACCAATAGGAAACATTTAAATAGACTGTGGTATATCTGCACAATGAAATTCTATACAACTTAAAAAAATTGGGGTGCCTGGGTGGCTCAGTTGGTTAAGTGCCTGCCTTCGGCTCAGGTCATGATCCCAGGGTCCTGGGATGGAGCCCCACATCGGGCTCCCTGCTCAGCCGGGAGCCTGCTTCTCCCTCTCCCTCTGCCGCTGCTCCCCCTGCTTGTGCTCTCTCTCTCTGTGTCAAATAAATAAAATCTTTAATAATAATAATAATAATAATGAGGACACTAGCTAGGGACTCACTGGATAGCTGTTGGAAGGGAGAGGACAGAGCAATGCGCAGAGCAGAATAGACAGTGGCGGAACATCTGTGCCAAAAGTGGTGGTGGGGGGCACCTGTGTGGCTCAGTCGTTAAGCGTCTGCCTTCAGCTCAGGTCATGATCCGGGGGTCCTGGGATTGAGCCCTGCATAGGGCTCCCTGCTCAGCGGGAAGCCTGCTTCTCCCTCCTCCACTCCCCCTGCTTGTGTTCCCTCCCTCGCTGTCTCTCTCTCTCTCTGTCAAATAAATAAAAATAAAATCTTTAAAAAAAAGAAAAGAAAAGAAAAGAAAAAAAGTGGTGGTGGTAAGTACGCATATTTCCCCGAATGTACATTAAGGATCTCTGGAAAATTACACAGGATACTGGTAACACTGGTTGCAGTAGGGGAAGACACACTAGATGTCTGGGAGAAAGAACCAGAAAGGGGACCTTCACTGTACAGTTTTACATCCTTTTCCATTTTTATATTTGAATGCTTTAAATGTACTACCTATTCAGGGGCGCCTGGGTGGCTCAGTCGGTTAAGCGGCTGCCTTTAGCTCAGGTCATGATCCCAGAGTCCTGGGACCGAGCCCCACGTCGGGCTCCCTGCTTGGTGGAGAGCCTTCTTCTCCCTCTCCCTCTGCCTGCCTCTCTGCCTACTTGTGCTCTCTCTCTTTCTCCCTGTCAAATAAATAAATAAAATCTTTAAAAAATTAAAAAATTAAAAAATAAATGTACTACCTATTCAAATAATGTATACAATTCAAATTAAAATGTTAAAAGTTTGCCAAACGATTCATGACGAGTATACTTATTGCTACTTTACAGTGTAGTTTCCTTATTGCTAGTGAAATTGAACTTATTTGTATCTTTTTTAGCCATCCATACTTGCTTTCTTGCAAACTTCCTGCTTATATCTCTTTCACATTTTGCTGTTGGCTTGTTTCCCCCCAAATTGTTTTGTAGTTCTTTGTGTATTGAGGACTTTTTTTTTATATAGTTATATTGAGGTATATTTTACATACCACAAAATTCACCCATTTTAAGTATATAATTCAATGATTTTAAGCAAATTTATAAAGTTGTGCAACCATTACTCTATATCAAGGATATTAATCCATTGTTACAGGGTTCTTTGATGCCTCTTGATTACATAATCCTTTGCAAACATAACTAGAGGAAATGTTTTCTCCCAATCTGATGTTTATCTTCTAGTTTAGACCCTGATATGAATATTTTAAAATTTATCTAGTTAAATTTGAATACAGAAAGATAAAAAGAGATAAAAACAAGGAGAAAATGCCAGTCATACTGGGTCTAAAGAAGGAAAAAAGGCCTCATTATCCAAGCAGACCATATGGAATATATTTGATTTTGTCATTAATTTCATTTATAAAAAATAAATTTAAATTGTGGGTATCTAAGAACATGTATCACTACCAAAGCAATTAATGTAGTTAAATGTAATACATGAAAAGAGCTACTTTTGAAAACATAAAATATATCATACAAGGTTATATGTCACTTACACAGTTTAATAATTAAAAACACACACACACACCACATTCCTAAAACAATACCTTGAAGCTCTCTGTGAAAAATGAGGTTTTTTTTTTTTAAAGATTTTATTTATTTATTTGAGAGAGAGAGAATGAGAGACAGAGAGCACGAGAGGGAAGAGGGCAGAGGGAGAAGCAGACCCCCCGCTGAGCAGGGAGCCCGATGCGGGACTCGATCCAGGGACTCCAGGATCACGACCTGAGCTGAAGGCAGTTGCTTAACCAACTGAGCCACCCAGGCGCCCCGAGGTTTTCAATCAGAAGGATGAACACCCCCTTCTCCACCACCTCCTCCAATGCAGGAGCCCCCTGGGACGGGCTGATGCTTTCTGCTTTCAATGACAGCTCTGAATCTCCTGTCAACTGCACAAACCTCAGAATTTAAAAAATGACCAAGGCTAACATTACTGACCTTTTCTTTGTAGAAAGCCCCATAGTGAGCACTTAATTCTCACAGCAACGGAGACATGGTACCTGCGCTTTTGTGGATTTACAGATAGTGAACCTGAGACCCGAAGAGTGGAGTAACTTCCTCAAAGTCACACACCTGGGAGGTTGTGAGGAATTGCACCCAGGTCTGTTAGCCTTTGGTGTCCAACTTTTGTAACCACTGAATTCTATTGCATCCCAAGACAGAAATGCTATTAAATGATTCTTTAAAAATGTGTGTCTCATATTTCTAGATAACTTTCTTTTCTCAGATGTACATGTACACCATTTCTTAGCAATCAGCAGTATGTATGTGTGTGTGTTTTATTTTTCACTTTTTCCATAATAAATATTTTTAGATTGTCCAAATAACATGAAATGTGACTGTCCTACTCTGTCTTTCAGATCTTCCTCTACCCAAGTGGATTTTTTTTTAAAGCAGCTTTTACCTTTTGGGGCCCAGCTGGAATTTTGTTTATGTTTTAAAACCATGAGCAAATGACAAGAGTTTTGCCTGCTGCCCGACTTTCCCTGTGGAGTCAGCAGATATTTACACTGCTTTCCTACAGACAAGCAAATACAGATAAAATCTCTTTGCTGACATACCATTGTGGTAACGATAATTTCCTACCTGAATTTTCATCTTCAAAATTCTAAAAGGGGGGGCACCTGGGTGGCTCAGTTGGTTAAGCGACTGCCTTCGGCTCAGGTCATGATCCTGGAGTCCCAGGATCGAGTCCCACGTCGGGCTCCCTGCTCAGCAGGGAGTCTGCTTCTCCCTCTGACCCTCCCCCCTCTCAAATAAATAAATAAAATCTTTAAAAAAAAAAAAGTAACTTCCCCTTAAAAAGATCTCGAAGAGCACCCCAAATTACAAGAGTCACGTGAAAGAGTGCTGAAAACACCATCTCTCCCTGAACCCAGAGTTTGTCTATTTCCTGAGTTATACCTCTGTTCTGAATAATTCTGATCTGTGTACTCCACTACCATGGCCGCTAAAGAGATGGTAAAGTTGATTTGAATCGGGCAGTGCAAGTATCGACAATAGCTTGTATCTAGTCTAGAGGATAAAAATGAGTAGATTCAGATTCACCAGTAAATTGTCTTAAATCCAAATTGCCCTCTTTTTTTTTTTTAAGATTTTATTTATTTATTTGACAGAGAGAGACACAGCAAGAGAGGGAACACAAGCAGGGGAAGTGGGAGAGGGAGAAGCAGGCTTCCCACGGAGCAGGTTGCCTGATGCGGGCCACGATCCCAGGTCCCGGGGATCATGCCCTGAGCCGAAGGCAGACGCTTAACTACTGAGCCACCCAGGCACCCCCCAAATTGCCCTGTTAACACAGGTGCCAGATAAGATGCATGCCAGCCACCGCAAGGGAGTCATGTGCTTTATTTAAGTATTCATAAAGCAATCAATAGCTGACACACTCATTGATCTTTTAGAAGAGGAACTTCCCCAAAAGCATGCTTGAAACATAAACACATTACCAAACTAGTTTAAAGGATAATTTTCGGGGGGCGGAGCAAGATGGCGGAGGAGTAGGAGACCTGGATTTCGTCTCCTCTCAGGAATTCAGCTGGATAGGGATCAAACCATTCTGAACACCTACAAACTCAACAGGATATTGAAGAAAAGAAGAGCAACAACTCTCTCATCAGAAAAGCGACCACTTTCTGGCAGGTAGGACGTGCGGAGAAGTGAATCCGAGGCGATATTCGGGAGGATAGACGGCGGGGGAGGGGCCTCCGTCGGCCGCTTCTGGCAAGTGATAGAGACGCGGAGCACAAAATCGGAATTTTTAAAAGTCTGCCCCGCTGAGGGATGTCACTCCGGTGGCTAAGTGGGGGGTGGAACCCTCCGGGACAGTGTGGTCTCAGGACCCTTGGGGTCACAGAAAGACCGGGGGTGCCTGAGTGTGGCCGAGCTCCCAGGTAACGGAGCAGGGAAGCCGGCTGCAGAGGCGGAGCCCAGGCGCGGGCTCTCAGCTCGGGGTGGCCATAAACCGTGATCCGCGGCACAGTCGGGCCCCTGCTGCTCCAGCAGGGACCCCACAAGCGGCAGATCCGGGGAGACTCACCTTCCTCCCCCGGGAGGAGCCGCGCGGGAGTGCACCGCAGGGATCTGCTGGGTTTGGAGACTCCACCTGGGGTCGGGTGCCAGAGATAGAGGCGCGCGGTCGCAGGCCGGGCGAGCACGGAGTGCGGCCGGAGACCGGGGAGACGGGAGTGACTGGCGGCTTTTCTCTGGGGGCTCACTGAGGAGCGGGGCCGAGTTCTCGGCTCCTCGGGGGCGGAGATTGGGAGGCCGCCATTTTCACTCTCCGCCTCCAAAGCTGTACGGAAAGCTCGCAGGGAACAAAGGCCCCAGAGAGCAAACCCGAGCAGATTACTTAGCCGGGAGGGGGCAAGGGCGGGGCACTTCCGCCTCCGGCAGAGACATTTGGAAACCACGGCAACAGGCCCCTCCCCAGAAGATCAGCGAGAACAGCCAGCCAAGACCAAGTTTACCGATCAATGCGAACGGCAGAACTCCAGCGCTAGGGGACTACTGCACATAGAATTCACGGCTTTTTTATCATGATTCTTTAGTCTTTTAAAGTTAATTTTTTTTAACTGTCTTTTTGTCTTTTTATTTCTTTTTGAATTTTTCTTTTTCCTTTTTTCAACCAACATCTTATCAATCCCTTTTTTTAAAAAAAAAAACATTTTTATTTTTCATTTTTAGAGTCATATTCTATCCCTTCATAGTAGTTACCCATATTTTTGGCTTATATATATAAGTTGTTCTCTCTTTAAAATTTTGAGATAGTTTCTTCTAACAGATTAAAATATACCCTAAATCTCTAGTATATGGTGTTGTCTATTCCCCTGCCTGATCACATCCTCTCCCTTTTTTTTTCTTTTTCTTTTTTCTTTTTTTAAATCCTCTTCTTTCTTTTTTCAAACAACTTCTTATCAATTCCTTTTATAAAATTTTTTATAATTTCCATTTTTATAGTCATATTCCATCCGTTCATCATATCAACTCTTATTTTTGTACATATATAAGTTTTTCTTTCTTTAAAATTTTGGGAGGCACTTTCTTCTAAAAGACAAAAATACACCCCAAATCTAGTGTGTGGCACTGATATATATACCATATAGATCATATTTGATCTCATTCTGTTTTTTTTGTTGTTCTTGTTGTTTTGTTTTGTTTGTTTTTGTTTTTGTTTTTATCTTTATCTTTTTCTTTTTTTTCTTTTTCTTTTTTCTCTCTTTCCCTTTCTTATCCCACTGCTTCAGGTATTTTCTGATTTGTTTAGAGTATATTTTCTGGGGACGTGGTTACTCTGCTAGCATTTTGTTCTTTCATTAATCTATTCTCCTCTGCACAAAATGACAAGACGGAAAAAATCACCTCAACAAAAAGAACAAGAGGTAGTACCGACTGCCAGGGACCTACTCAACACGGACATTAGTACGATGTCAGATCTAGAGTTCAGAATCATCACTTTAAAGATACTAGCTGGGCTTGAAAAAAATATGGAAGTTATTAGAGAAACCCTTTCTGGAGAAGTAAAAGAGCTAAAATCCAACCAAGTAGAAATCAAAAAGGCTATTAATGAGGTGCAATCAAAAATGGGGGCGCTAAGTGCTAGAATAAATGAGGCAGAAGAGAGAATCAGTAATATAGAAGATGAAATGATGGAAAATAAAGAAGCTGAGAAAAAGAGAGATAAACAACTACTGGATCACGAGGGCAGAATTTGAGAGATAAGCAATACCATAAGACGAAACAACATTAGAATAATTGGGATCCCAGAAGAAGAAGAAAGAGAGAGAGGGGCAGAAGGTATAATGGAGCAAATTATAGCAGAGAACTTCCCTAATTTGGGGAAAGAAACAGGCATGAAAATCCAGGAAGCACAGAGAACCCCTCTCAAAATCAATAAAAATAGGTCAACACCCCGACATCTAATAGTAAAACTTACGAGTCTCATAGACAAAGAGAAAACCCTGAAAGCAGCTCGGGAGAAGAGATCTGTAACCTACAATGGTAGAAACATTAGATTGGCAACAGACCTATCCACAGAGACCTGGCAGGCCAGAAAGGACTGGCAGGATATATTCAGAGCACTAAATGAGAAAAATATACAGCCAAGAATACTCTATCCAGCTAGGCTGTCATTGAAAATTGAAGGAGAGATAAAAAGCTTCCAGGACAAACAAAAACTAAAGGAATTTGCAAACACAAAACCAGCCCTACAGGAAATCTTGAAAGGGGTCCTCTAAGCAAAGACAGAGCCTAAAAGCAACATAGACCAGAAAGGAACACAGACAATATACAGGAACAGTCACCTTACAGGCAATACAATGGCACTAAATTCCTATCTTTCAATAGTTACCCTGAATGTAAATGGGCTAAATGCCCCAATCAAAAGACACAGGCTATCAGACTGGATTAAAAAACAAGACCCATCGATATGCTGTCTGCAAGAGACTTTTTTTAGATCCAAAGCCACCCCCAGATTGAAAGTGAGGGGGTGGAAAACCATTTACCATGCTAATGGACACCAAAAGAAAGCTGGGGTGGCAATCCTTCTATCAGACAAATTAGATTTTAAACCAAAGACTGTAATAAGAGATGAGGAAGGACACTATATCCTACTTAAAGGGTCTATCCAACAAGAAGATCTAACAATTGTAAATATCTATGCCCCTAACATGAGAGCAGCCAATTATATAAGGTAATTAATAACAAAAGCAAAGAAACACATCGACAACAATACAATAATAGTGGGGGACATTAACACCCCCCTCACTGAAATGGACAGATCATCTATGCAAAAGATCAACAAGGAAATAAAGACTTTAAATGACACACTGGACCAAATGGACTTCACAGACATATTCAGAACATTCCACCCCAAAGCAACGGAATACACATTCTTCTCTAGTGCCCATGGAACATTCTCCAGAATAGATCACATCCTAGGTCATAAATCAAGTCTCAACCGGTACCAAAAGATTGGGATCATTCCCTGCCTATTTTGATACCACAATGCTTTGAAACTAGAACTCAATCACAAGAGGAAAGTCGGAAAGAACTCAAATACATGGAGGCTAAAGAGCATCCTACTGAAGAATGAATGGGTCAACCAGGAAATTAAAGAAGAATTAAAAAAATACATGGAAACCAATGAAAATGAAAACACAACTATTCAAAATCTTTGGGATGCAGCAAAGGCAGTCCTAAGAGGAAAGTATAGAGCAATATAAGCCTTTCTCAAGAAACAAGAAAGGTCTCAAGTACACAACCTAACCCTACACCTAAAGGATCTGGAGAAAGAACAGCAAATAAAGCCTAAACCCAGCAGGAGAAGAGAAATTATAAGGATCAGAGCAGAAATCAATGAAATAGAAACTAAAAGAACAGTAGAACAGATCAACAAAACTAGGAGCTGGTTCTTTGAAAGAATTAACAAGATTGAGAAACCCCTGGCCAGACTTATCAAAAAGAGAAGAGAAATGACCCAAATCAACAAAATCATGAATGAAAGCGGAGAGATCACAACCAACACCAAAGAAATACAAACAATTATAGGAACATATTATGAGCAACTCTATGCCAGCAAATTCGATAACCTGGAAGAAATGGATGCATTCCTAGAGATGTATCAACTACCAAAACTGAACCAGGAAGAAATAGAAAACCTGAACAGACCTATAACCGCTAAGGAAATTGAAGCAGTCATCAAAAATCTCCCAAAAAACAAAAGCCCAGGGCCAGATGGCTTCCCAGGGGAATTCTACCAAACCTTTCAAGAAGAATTAATACCTATTCTTCTGAAACTGTTCCAAAAAATAGAAATGGAAGGAAAACTCCCAAACTCATTTTATGAGGCCAGCATTACCTTGATCCCCAAACCAGACAAAGACCCCATCAAAAAGGAGAATTACAGACCAATATCCCTGATGAACATGGATGCAAAAATTCTCACCCAAAATACTAGCCAATAGGATCCAACAGTACATTAAAAGGATTATTCACCACAACCAAGTGGGATTTATCCCTGGGCTGCAAGGTTGGTTCAACATCCGCAAATCAATCAATGTGATACAATACATTAACAAAAGAAAGAACAAGAATCATATGATTCTCTCAATAGATGCAGAAAAAGCTTTTGACACAGTACAGCATCCTTTCTTGATCAAAACTCTTCAGAGTTTTGAATAAGTCTTCAGAGTATAGGCATAGAGGGTACATACCTCAATATCATAAAAGCCATCTATGAAAAACCTACAGTGAATATCATTCTCAATGGGGAAAAACTGAGAGCTTTCCCCATAAGGTCAGGAACGCGGCAGGGATGTCCACTATCACCACTGCTATTCAACATAGTATTGGAAGTCCTAGCCACAGCAATCAGACAACAAAAAGAAATCAAAGGCATCCAAATCGGCAAAGAAGAAGTCAAACTCTCACTCTTTGCAGATGATATGATACTTTATGTGGAAAACCCAAAAGACTCCACCCCAAAACTGCTAGAACTCATACAGGAATTCAGTAAAGTGGCAGGATATAAAATCAATGCACAGAAATCAGTGGCATTCCTATACACCAACAACAAGACAGAAGAAAGAGAAATTAAGGAGTCGATCCCAGTTACAATTGCACCCAAAACCATAAGATACCTAGGAGTAAATCTAACCAAAGAGACAAAGGATCTGTACTCAGAAAACTATAAAATACTCATGAAAGAAATTGAGGAAGACACAAAGAAATGGAAAAACGTTCCATGCTCATGGATTGGAAGAACAAATATTGTGAAGATGTCAATGCTACCTAGAGCAATCTACACATT
>NW_023270855.1:34900399-34917077 GCF_011800145.1 Mirounga leonina | reverse complement strand
AAAACCAAAAGACAACCGACAGAATGGGAGAAGATATTTGCAAATGATATATCAGATAAAGGGCTAGTATCCAAAATCTATAAAGAACTCATCAAACTCAACACCCAAAGAACAAAGAATCCAATCAAGAAATGGGCAGAAGACATGAACAGACATTTTTCCAAAGAAGACATCCAAATGGCCAACAGACACATGAAAAAGTGCTCAATATCACTCGGCATCAGGGAAATCCAAATCAAAACCTCAATGAGATACCACCTCACACCAGTCAGAATGGCTAAAATTAACAAGTCAGGAAACGACAGATGTTGGCGGGGATGCGGAGAAAGGGGAACCCTCCTACACTGTTGGTGGGAATGCAAGCTGGTGCAGCCACTCTGGAAAACAGTATGGAGGTTCCTCAAAAAGTTGAAAATAGAGCTACCATATGATCCAGCAATTGCACTACTAGGTATTTACTCCAAAGGTACAAAAGTAGGGATCCAAAAGGGTATGTGCACCCCGATGTTTATTAATAGCAATGTCCACAATAGCCAAACTGTGGAAAGAGCCAAGATGTCCATCGACAGATGAATGGATAAAGAAGATGTGGTATACATATATATATATATATATATATATACATACACAATGGAATATTATGTAGCCATCAAAAGGAATGAGATCTTTGCAACGACGTGGATGGAACTGGAGGGTGTTATGCTGAGCGAAATAAGTCAAGCAGAGAAAGACATGTATCATATGACCTCACTGATATGAGGAATTCTTAATCTCAGGTAACATACTGAGGGTTGCTGGAGTGGGGGTGGGGTGGGAGGGATGGGGTGACTGGGTGATAGACACTGGGAAAGTATGTGCTGTGGTAAGCACTGTGAATTGTGCAAGACTGTTGAATCTCAGATCTGTACCTCTGAAACAAATAATGAATGAATAAACAAATAATGCAATATATGTTAAGAAAAAAAAAGAAGAAGATAGCAGGAGGGGAAGAATGTGGGGGGAATCGGAGGGATAGACGAACCATGAGAGAGGATGGACTCTGAAAAACAAACTGAGGGTTCTAGAGGAGAGGGGGATGGGAGGATGGGTTAGCCTGGTGATGGGTAATAATGTTGTAATGTATGGGGATTAACATAACAATAAAATATTTAAAAAAATATTTGCAAATCATATATCTGATTAGTTGGGTTTTTTAAAAAGATTTTATTTATTTTTTGACAGAGAGAGACAGTGAGAGAGGGAACACAAGCAGTGGGAGTGGGAGAGGGAGAAGCAGGCTTCCCGCAGAGCAGGGAGCCCGATGTGGGGCTCGATCCCAGGACCCTGGGATCATGACCTGAACTGAAGGCAGACACTTAATGACCAAGCCACCCAGGCGCCCCATGATTAGGTTTTAATATCCAGAATATATTAAAAAAAAACTCTTGCAAGCTCATAAACAAATAGACAACCCTATTTAAAAATAGGCAAAACAATGAATAGACATTTCTCCAAAGAAAAAATCTACAAATGACCAACAAGCATGTGAAAAGATGATTAATATTTGCAGTCATTAAGTAAATGCAAATCAAAACCACAAAGAAATATTACTCCACACCCACTGGAATGGCTGTAATTTTTTTTAAAGGGAAAGTAACAAAAGCTATAATTTTTTTTAAAAAAGGGGTCGTGGAGGATATGGACAAATTGGAACACTCATATGTTGCTGGTGGAATGTAAAATAGCGCAGCTGTTGTGTAAAACAGTTTGCTGGTTCCTCAAAAAGTTAAACATAGAATTACCATATGACCTAGCAATTCCACTCCAAGGTATATACATAGAAGAATTGAAAACAGCTATTCAAACGAGTACATATACATACAGGTTCATAGCAGTACTATCCACAGTAACCAAAAGGTAAAAACAGTCCAAATGTCTATCAACAAATGAATGAATAAACCTAAAGTGGTATTTACATACAATGGAATATTATGCAGCCATCAAATGGAATCCAGTACTGGCACATTCTGCAAAATGACAGAACCTTGAAAACATTATGCTAAGTGAAAGAAGGCAGACACAAAAAGACAAATGTTGTATGCTTCCATTATGTGAAATATCCAGAATGGATAAATCCATGGAGATAGAACACAGACTAGTTGTTGCTAGGAGCTGGGGGTAGATGATAAAGGGGAGAAATTCTTTAATAGTTAAAAGGTTTTATTATGGAGTGATAGAAGTGTTTTTTAACTATGTAGAAGTGGAGGTTGCACAACATTGTGAATATAATTAATACCATTGAATTGTTTACTTTAAACTGGTTAATTTTATATTATGTGAATTTCACCTCAATAAACTATTTTTTAAAGATAGCACCTAAAATATATTCTCCCTATAAATGTGCTATTTCAAAAAAAAAAAAAAAACAAACCCCACTTTATTAAACACTTATTTGAATACAAAAATTAATTCCAAATTAAATAATTCCTTCTGGAGAAAGGCCCAGAAAAAGAATATAGAGCTGTTTATAGCTTATTGTTAACTTGCAAATGCTGCTGAATCCTTGCCATGCTTTTTGCATAATGTGGTTCAGTCAAGTGTTGGGTAATGAGCAGTTCATCTGGAGCCATTTTTCCAAAATAGAGGATGCTATTCATGAAATGATTCTTAGAGTATTTATAGTTAAATGCCAATCTTTGTTTTTCAGTTTATGGGAAGACTCCTTTTTAAAAGCCCTAATTTGTGACTTGAGTAGCTAAAGGAGCCCTGGGATGCTTCTCATTGATAAGTGATCCTTTCCCCTCCTCAGATCTAGTGTTTTTAGGCCAATGTCATAATTTGCTAGGGCTACTGTAACCAAATACCACACTGGGTGGCTTAAACAGCAGAAGTTAATTTTCTCACAGTGCTTCAGGCTAGAAATCCAAGATCAAGGTGTTGGCAGGTTTGGTTTATCCTCAGGCCTCTCTCCTTGGCTTGCAGATGGCATCTTCTGGTTGTGTCCTCACGTGGTCTTTTCTCTCTGTGCATGCACATCCCTGGTATGTCTCTGTGTGTCCACATTTCCCCTTCTTATAAGGACACTAGTCACATCGAAGTAGGGCCCAGCCTCATAGCCTCATTTTAACTTATTCACCTCTTTAAAAGCCCTGTCTCCAAATACAGTCACATTCTGAAGTACCAGGGGTTAAGGTCAACATATGAATTTGGGGGGAACACAATTCAGCCCCTCAGAGGACATATCTAAATTGACCCAACAAATTACAAATGTTTCAAATAATAGTGCCATATTAAAGTAGACTCAATCTCACTACTGGCAAAGACAGGCAGTTTCATGATGTTTTTCTCATGTTGCTTCTGTAGCCAAGAGAAAAATGTTATTCCCAGTAGCATAAAAATGTTTTGCTCTCCAAGGATCGAAATTTTTCCTTTTCCTAAGGCAAGGAGTAGCTATCAATGAAGGAATCTTAATCAAGTTCTTGATCATTGTAGTACTCTTTCTAAGTACTTGGTGCTTTAATATTCCCATTGGGAGATACACAACTATTCTGAGCCTGATTCTCATTTGTAAAAAAGGAATGATGCCTGTCTTGCATATACCACTAGATAGTACTGGATAGACATAGAAATAATATTTAACAACAGTAGTTTTCGTCTATGAAATGCAACATTATTGCAAAGTGAAACTATTAATGATGACATTCAGTGCAACAAATGGGGAATGAAGAAATTTGTGACAAAACTTCTCAATTAATTCTTATGCAGCCTTTACTTTTTTGGCTAAGGTTTATTTCAGGAATTATTGAATGAGCTTAGAAGGAGTAGTGAAATGTATGTATATGCCATTAAGCAAGCTGCTCTTTCCATTAACTAAGAAAAGAATCCGAAGGTGGGGATTTAGGAATGGAAGAAACTCAGCCAGATTCTAATTTTGTCTCCCTTCTATGTATACTTTTTTTTTTTTTGACATAAATTTGTTTGAACTCAATCAGCACTCCTTTTGTGAAGGAAGTGTACGAAATGAAGGGGTTTTGAGGACTGGGCCAGTGTCTATGGCAACACAACATTCTAAGGAATGGCAGTGCACATCAATCTTTCCTAACTGATAGCAAAAAAGAGGAGCGAGATGTACGTCTGGAGAAAGGTGGCAATCAGCTTCAATTTGTCTTGTGTAAATAAGGATTCTCTTTCTTTCAATGGAAGTTCAAAGCTTTTCATTTTTGTCTTTCCTGTCTACATAAATGCTCACCAAGGAAGCATTAGGCTTAGAGAAGATTCTTACAATTTGCAATTGCCTTATCTTTTCTTTCTTGTTAGTTACATGTTGTGAATACTATAGGAAGACTGAGTTGTTAACGCTAATTATTTCAATCCTGATTTGTTATTCAGCTTTGCAAATGTCAGTCCCCATATGTTTGTTTCTACACCTAATTTTGAAGGTTATAGATAAGATAAAGATACATATATCAAAATTTTCAGTTAATAAACAATTCCAATCTTATACAGAGTCTCCAGAAAATAAAAGAAAATGAAGAATAACACTCAGGTCATTTTATAGACTTAATATAACCTTGATATAAAAAAAAAAACAAGGAATATTCAGGAAAAGAAAGTTCCAGGCCAATTATACTCACTTATACACTAAAACAAGAATCCTGAACAAAATATTGGTAGACTAAATTATATACTATCATCATGCCAAGTTCAGTTTATCCAAGAAATGTAAAGTTGGTCTAACACTAGAATAATTTGCCAGTGTACTTAATGACATTTAGAGACTAAAGAGAAAAAAATCATATAATCAACTTGGTAGGTTCAGAAAAAATATTTGATAAAATATACACACTCAGGATGAAAGTGAGCTTCTTTAACTTATAAAACGATACCTACAAAATGTCAACAGCAAGTGTCCTTCATAATGGCAAGATCTTGAGCATTCTTATTAAAACAAGAATAAGACAAGCCTATCCTCTATCATCACTTCTATTTAGCATTACATCAGAGCTCCTAACCAGATGAGTAAGAGATGAAAAAGAAATGAAAGGTATTGAGATTAGATAGTAAAAAAAAATTGTGTTTATTTGAAAATGATATAATTGTTTACACAGAAAACCAAAAGAATCCATAAATTACTGAAATTAATAGTTACGAGATATAACTTAAAAGATTAATAAACAGGGCGCCTGGGTGGCTCAGTTGGTTAAGCGACTGCCTTCGGCTCAGGTCATGATCCTGGAGTCCCGGGATCGAGTCCCGCATCGGGCTCCCTGCTTGGCAGGGAGTCTGCTTCTCCCTCTGACCTTCCTCCCTCTCATGCTCTCTGTCTCTCATTCTCTCTCTCTCAAATAAATAAATAAAATCTTAAAAAAAAAAAGATTAATAAACATTATGAGTAATAAACATTCAATATTGTTTTTGAAAGGATACTATTTACAGACACAAAAACAACTATAAAGATACCATTTGCAAAGCCAAAAACTGTGAGATACTTTTAAATTAATCCAGCAAATATGTTTAAGACTTCTATGAAGAAAATTGTAAAATTTTTTGAAAGACATTTAAAAGTAACTCAGATGAAGAGATATGTCCTGTTCCAGATAGGAGGCCTCTATATCATAAAGATTTCAGTTCTTCCTAAACTGACCTATAGATTCAGTGCAATTCCTACCAAGGAATTTGACAAGCTAATGTTAAAATATATATGGAAAGGAGATATATATATATGAGAAAAGAACCCCTAAGATGAAAATCAAAGTGGAAAGACTTGCCTTACTAGAAATCAAGATTTATTTTAAAGCTTTAGTAATTAAGGTATTAGGATAAGCAAATATACTGATGGCGGGAAAGAAAAAAACAAATAGGCCCAACACACATCTGGAACCTTGATATACGAGAGAAGTGGCATTGTACAGCAGTGGAGGAAGGATCCCAAACTCACCCCTCACACAAAAAACGAATTACTGGGGGATTAAAGACTTTAATGTGAGAAACACAACTTTTAGGGCAAGGAGAGATGAATAAGTGGAACACAGAGGGTTTTCAAAGCAGTGAATATGTTCTGTAGGTTATAATCATGGTTATATGTCATTATACATTTGTGTGAACCCACAAAATGTACAACACCAAGAGTGAGCCCTAATGTCAACTGTGGACTTTGGGTGATTATAATGTTCAATGTAGCTTCTTTAATTATAACAAATGTATCACTCTGGTGGGGGACAGTGACAGTAGAAGAGGCTACGTATGTGTGAAGACAAGGTGTGTGTGGGAAATCTCTGTACGTTCCCCTCAATTTTGCTGTAAACCTGAAACTCTCTTTAAAAAAATTGTCTTTAGCTATTTTTAGGTAGGTTCCATGCCCAGCATGGAGCACAACGCAGGGCTCAAACTCACAACCTTGAGATCAAGACCTGAGCTAAGATCAAGAGTTAGACACTTAACTGACTGAGCTACCCAGATGCCTCCCAAAAACTGACTTTAAATTAAAAACTAGTTAATTTAAAAAATTAATTAATTAAATTAATTAACTAGTTAATTAAAAACACACACAATATGGGAAATTTCTGGAATAGGGAAAATTTCTTTAATTAACAGACAATATAAGCAAATAATAAAGGAATATATTTACATATTTTACTACATTAAGACTAAGAATTTCTGTTAACAAATACACCATAAAGAAAGTGAAGAGGGACGCCTGGGTGGCTCAGTCGGTTAAGCGTCTGCCTTCAGCTCAGGTCATGATCCCAGGGTCCTGGGATCAAGTCCTGCATCGGGCTCCCTGCTCCGAGGGGAGCCTGCTTCTCCCTCTGCCTCTGCCTCTCTCTCTCTCTATCTCTCATGAATAAATAAATAAAATCTTTAAAAAAAAAAGAAAGAAAGTGAAAAGATAGTTCACAAACTGATTGCAGAAATGTGCAATACATGTAAGCCACAAAGGGTTAGTATTCAGAATATATGTAAGAATATGTGAATGAGAAAAAGATAACCCAATATAAATAGGAAAATACAGGGGCGCCTGGGTGGCTCAGTCATTAAGCGCCTGCCTTCGGCTCAGGTCATGATCCCAGCGTTCTGGGATCGAGCCCCGCATCGGGCTCCCTGCTCGGCAGGAAGCCTGCCTCTCCCCCCTCCACTCCCCCTGCTTGTGTTCCTCTCTCACTGTGTCTCTCTCTGTCAAATAAATAAATAAAATCTTTAAAAAAAAAAAAAGAGGAAAATACACAATCTAATACAGAAAGGAGCAAAATATAGCAATGTCCACAATAGCCAAACTATGGAAAGAGCCCAGATGTCCATCCACAGATGAATGGATAAAGAAGATGTGAGATACACACACACACACACACACACACACAAATGGAATACTACTCAGCCATCAAAAAGAACAAAATCTTGCCATTTGCAATAATGTGGAAGCAAAATAAGTCAGTCGGAGAAAGACAATTATCATATGATCTCACTGATATGTGGAATATAAGAAACAAGTAGATGAACATAGGGGAAGGGAAGGAAGAATAAAATAAGATAAAAACAGAGAGGGAGGCACCCCATAAGAGACTCTTTAACTATAGGAAACAAACTGAGGGTTGATGGAGGGGAGGTGGGTTGGGGGATGGAGTAATTGGGTGATGGGCATTAAGGAGGGCACTTGATGTAATGAGCACTGGGTGTTATATGCCACTGATGAATCTCTAAATTCTACCCCTGAAAATAATAATACACTAAATAAAAAAATTCTTTTAAAAAAAGGAGGAAAATAGGGGCGCCTGGGTGGCTCAGTCGTTAAGCGTCTGCCTTCGGCTCAGGTCATGATCCCAGGGTGCTGGGATCGAGCCCCGCATTGGGCTCCCTGCTCTGCGGGAAGCCTGCTTCTCCCTCTCCCACTCCCCCTGCTTGTGTTCCCTCTCTCACTGTGTCTCTCTCTGTCAAATAAATAAAATCTTAAAAAAAAAAGGAGCAAAATATACATGAATTTTCACAGAATGATATATATACAAATAATAAAAATATAGAGATGAAAAACCTCATCACTAATCAGGAAAATGCCAACTAAAACCAATGAGAAACCATTACATATCTTTCAGATTGGCAAAAATGAACATATCTGAAATACCAAAAGTTGATGAGGATTTGGAACAACAGAAGTATCTGTGCAATGCTAGTAGGAGTATACTGGAAACAATTAAAAAAAAAAAAAAATGGCCCCGGAGGGTGCCTGGGGGGCACAGTCCGTTAAGTGACCTACTCTTGGTTTTGGCTCAGGTCGTGATCTCAGGGTCTTGGGATCAGCCCCATATCAGGCTCCCCGCTCAATGCATGGGGACTGCTTGGGGTTTCTCTCTCCCTCTCCCTTTGCCCCTCCCCCCATGTGCGCATGCATGTGCTCGTGCTCTCTCTCTCTCTCAAAAATAAAAAACCTTAAAAAATAAAAAAAAACAGTTTGGCCCTCTGTGATAAAGTTAGTCTGTATGACCAAAAATAGGTATAAAATTATTTATAGCACCATTACTTATGAACGGAAAAAGAGAAACTTTTAGACAAAAAATCATGTAAGCATTCTAACGGTTTGTTAATAGGTAAATGGATTTTTTTTTACTGTGGCATGTTCAAGTAAGTAAGTTCTATACAGCAGTGGAAGAGTAAACTACTGCTCACATGTCAACACAGATAAATCTTTGAAACATGAGACCAAGCGAAAAAAGCAGGTCACAGGGGTTCCTGGCTGTCTTAGTAAAACATGCAACTCTTGATCTTGAGGTTGTGAGTTTGAGCCCCACATTACTTAAAAATAAAATCTTTAGGGGAGCCTGGGTGGCTCAGTCGTTAAGCATCTGCCTTTGGCTCAGGTAATGATCCCAGGGTCCTGGGATCGAGCCCTGCATAGGGCTCCCTGCTCAGCAGGAAGCCTGCTTCTCCCTCTCCCACTCCCCTTGCTTGTGTTCCCTCTCTTGCTGTGTCTCTCTCTGTCAAATAAATAAATAAAATCTTTAAAAAAAATAACAAAAAATAAAAAGATAAATAAAATCTTTAAATGGGGCGCTTGGGTGGCTCAGTTGGTTAAGTGTCCTATTTTTAATTCTGGCTTGGGTCATGATCTCTGGGTCGTGAGATTGAGCCCTGCATAGGGCTCCATGCTGAGTGTGGAGTCTGCTTAAGATTTTCTCTCTCCCTCTTCCTCTGCCCCTCTGCATGTACTCACCCAAAAAGTTCCTTTGGGTTTGAGCACAAAATGTGTTCTCTTCCCCTGAATATTCTGCATTGTCAAATTATCATTCCTCTTAAAATTATTTGGACTGCCTTACAATGTAATAGTAAATTAGTGTCCTAGATAAATGTTTGTGCCTTGTCAATGCTTTTAAATCTATAAGCAGAGAACATTTGGGGTTGCAGTTATCGTTTTCCTATTTCCATAGTTAATTCATTTTAGACAGTACTTCTGAAAAGAAAATGGGGAATAATAGTAAGATCCTCAAGTTCAAAGTCGTGCCGTTGTGGATTATGTAGCTAAATCCACAAAAGATGGAGGGTAAAATTCCTGAACATGTTAATTGTGAAAGTTCCATATTAATTCATCTTCAAAGAATGAGTGCTTTACCATAATTACATAACAAATGTTAAAATTTACATGTGTTTCTCTTTTGAAACATCCATAACCTGGAAAAACGTAATTATGTGTACATGACTACATGACAAAATGTTTACTCTTGAATCGGCAAGCCAATCAATCCCAAAAAACCAATCTCAGAAATAAAGGCATCAAATTCTTGCACTCAGAAAAGAAAAATTTATCAGGAAAGGAGAAATAAGAATATTTCATATGATAAAATGAAACTACTTTTGTTTGTTGTTGCAATAACATTAAACCCAAATAGGCTCATGCAAACTTGAAGAGAGATCAGGGCTTTACTATTCTCTAACCTAATGGTATTTATACCTCCAAGAAAGGACAGTAAATGAGGTGACAATTACAGAGGGCTCTCATTGACAATGGAAACATTATTCAAGAAGATGTGAATAGGGGCGCCTGGGTGGCTCAGTTGGTTAAGCGACTGCCTTCGGCTCAGGTTATGATCCTGGAGTCCCGGGATCGAGTCCCGCATCGGGCTCCCTGCTTGGCAGGGAGTCTGCTTCTCCCTCTGACCTTCCTCCCTCTCATGCTCTCTGTCTCTCATTCTCTCTCTCTCTCAAATAAATAAATAAAATCTTAAAAAAAAAAAAAAAAGAAGATGTGACTAAAACATCAAGATGAATAGAATTGGATTATATTTCTCCCCTTTGCAATTCTTGAGGATGTAGTATTTTGCATACTGGTACAAGGAGGTAAGAAATATTAAAAAAATAATTATAATACATTCAGCATTTACACATTGTATGTACCAAGGACTCCATTTATTGAGCACCTACTCTGTGCCGTAAACTACAAGTTGAATCACATTATATGTAATTTCTCCCACATTTTTCTCTGGCTTAATTGAATTTAACCAGGTCAAAAGCTTCTCTGTAGAGACAAAAAAATAGATCAGTAGTTGCCTGGGGGTGAAGCAGGGAGTATGGGTTGAATGTCATTTGTTTTGGATTTTTGAGATTGATTGGCTTACCTAATCAACAACAAATATTAACATAGAATTACAGTTGAACCTGGAACAACATGGTTTGAACTGCAAACTGTGTTGGTCCACTTATACGTGGATTTTTTTTGACAAATATGGTTTAGTACTGCAAGTGTATTTTCTCTTCCTTGTGATTTTCTTTTCTTTTTTTTTTTAGAGACTAATTTTTTAAGATTTTATTTATTTATCTGACAGACAAAGAGAGATAGTGAAAGAGGGAACACAAGCAGGGGGGAGTGGGAGAGGGAGAAGCAGGCTTCCCGCTGAGCAGGGAGCCCGATGTGGGACTCAATCCCAGGACCCTGGGATCATGACCTGAGCCGAAGGCAGAAGCTTAACGACTGAGCCACCCAGGCGCCTCACTTCCTTGTGATTTTCTTAATAACATTTTCTTTTTTCTAGCTTACATTTTTGTAAGAATATAGTATATAATACATATGACATACAAAATATGTATTAATCAACTGCTTGTGTTATCTGTAAGGCTTCCAGTCAACAGCAGGTTATTAGTAGTTAAGTTTAGGGGAGTCAAAATTTATATATGGATTTCAACTGCGCGGAGGGTCAGCACCCCTAATTCCTGCATTGCTCAAGGGTTAACCGTACTGTTCTTTCAGGTTACATTTGTTTCAAAAGATATGCATATAAATCTTAATGGGAACTTTTGGAGTGATGGTGGTGCTCTAAAACTGGATGGTGGTGATGAATGACTTCTCAAAAGGTTTTTTCCCCAAATGCTATTCATTTAAAAGTAAGACCCAATGAGATATTGAAACTTGGTACTAATAGTAAAAACACTTAAGCGTATCAACTATTATGTGAAATAAGTATTTGTGTCACCAGCTAGATCCCTAAGACCTGACCTTTTTTTTTTTTTAAGATTTTATTTAGTATTTGACAGAGAGAGACACAGCGAGAGAGGGAACACAAGCAGGGGGCATGGGAGAGGGAGAAGCAGGCTTCCCGCAGAGCAGGGAGCCCAATGCGGGGCTCGATCCCAGGACCCCAGGATCATGACTCAAGCCGAAAGCAAATGCTTAACGACTGAGCCACCCAGGCACCCCAAGACCTGGCCTTTACTGCTCATCTGCTTGTGCTTACTAACCTTTGTCTTAGACATTTCCTTAAACTCTTTTTTTCTGGCTTACCTCTAGACTCGGCCAACAAAACCCCAAAGCACCTCCCAGGTGATGACAACCATCCTGACAAGGTCCAGGCCCAGACCACCCACACCTTTTGAGCTAAATCTGAGTTGCCGCTGCACAGGTGGGCCATGGGGTGACCCTTCCTCATTATAATACTAACATCTCCTCCCAAGGAGGACCCTTAGCCTCATTTACATAACATACAATGTATGTATAAGCATGTCTCCTTAAGGCACATCCGTGACCCTATGCCCATCTCTACAGAGGATGACAAGGCTTCCCTATCTAAATATTCATCCTAACCCTAAACAAAAGGAACCCATTCACCCTCTGTCAGGGAGTCAAAGCTTTGGAAGCCATTCCCTGTGATCTCCTGATTTGCTACAAATAAAAGTTTTCTTTGTGGGACAACTCAACCTCGTGCAGTTTCTGACTCACCAAGGAGCAAACTCATTTTGGTCAGGTTACATTTGTGCATGAGAAATGCTTCCAAAGAACAATTGCAAAATTTGATCTGGGTTTTCAGGACTATTTTATCTCATAGTTAATAATGTATTGCTAGAATTTTTAAAGCTCAAGCAACAATTATGTCCATGATCAACATTTAATTCTATTGAGTAGACAAGTTTTAAGGTGTCATATTTAATTAATGATTACACACACAGCTATGAAAACATCTATCTTGGCTCTTGCAGTTTATACAAATTTTATGTAATTATTCTCCAGAGAGAACAGTCCACTTACAATAGAATTCTTTTTTTTTTTTTAAGATTTTATTTATCTATTTGACAGAGAGAAAGATAGCAAGAGCAGGAACACAAGCAAGGGGAGTGGGAGAGGGAGAAGCAGTCTTCCCGCAGAGCAGGGAGCCTGATGTGGGGCTCCATCCCAGGACTCTGGGATCATGAACTGAGCCGAAGGCAGATGCCCAATGACTGAGCCACCCAGGTGCCCCTTAAAGTAAAATCCTTAAACTTGATTTAAGTTGCTTTTCCTTTATTGAGTTATATAACATGATCCTTATTATCATACTATAGAAAGCTACATCTTTTTTGTTTTGTTTTGTTTTTAAAGATTTTATTCATTTATTTGACAGAGAGAGACAGTGAGAGAGGGAACACAAGCAGGGGGAGTGGGAGAGGGAGAAGCAGGCTTCCTGCTGAGCAGAGAGCCCGATGCGGAACTCAATCCCAGGACCCTGGGACCATGACCCGAGCGGAAGGCAGACGCCCAACAACTGAGCCACCCAGGCACCCCGAAAGCTACATCTTGATAAAATTTGACTTAACTTTTACTGCAAAATTTACGTTCAACCTTTAGATATGGATCAGCTGAAATACACAAAAAATGCAATCGTTTGTGTCCTCAGAAAAGTAGGCGACCTCATTAAAGCCACATTTAAAATTTTGTTATTAATTGAAGTATACTGATTATCACAAATAGGAACAGAAGGAGTCATCTATAAACCTGCACTTGGGTCAAACTTGTCAGATGCTAAAAGCAAAGAAGTCCCATTTTCAGGGTGTGCTGCCATTAGGGCATATCACAGGTTCCCTCCAGCCACAGACCGTTTGCACACACTGTTTGCATGTTTGCCAGGCTCTTCATTCATCCCTCCTATCTGAGTTCTGGCATCTCTTCCTGTAGGAAGTCTATCCTCAGCCCCCAAGTCAGATCAGACTCTCCGCTCTCCAAAAGGCATTCATTTCCTTCAGAGCATTTCCTTGGTTTGCAATTGCATAAGCATTAAGTTAAAAGTTGAATTAATGCTGATCTCCCATAGTTCTACCCACCAAGGGAGCAGAGTCCTTGTCTTGTTTTGCTCTTTATTGACTGTATCTCTTTCTACTAACGAGTGCCTGGCACAGAGCAAACACATAAAGTATTATTCCTTGAAGTAGGAAAGAAAGAAAAGAAAAACAGCACATTAGATTGTTTTCCTGGATCCATCCTTCTTGAGGTCCAGCCAACCCCACCAAAGAGGGAATGGGGGTGATTCAAGTCACACATTCAGAAAGCAATGTGATTGTGACCATGTGCCTTGAGGTAAGCCAATCAGACCTGTTCTCTCCCAGGAATTTAAATCTTGAGGGGATTCTACAGGACAAACGCTTGGAGGTGAAGCCTCATCTGAAGGATCTGAGGTCCCGCAAAGACAAGCTACCAGCTTGTGTTCCAGGGGACCCTAGAGCAGCCTTTGAGCCTTTGCTCTCTGAGACATTGTTCTTCAACTTTCATTTAAATCCTGTGCGCTGCTCCAGAATTTTTTATTTTTGCTTAAATTTGCCAGAGTTCCTTTCTTTTACTCACAGTCAAAGAACCCCAACTGTTACATTTTCTTTTTTTTTTTCTTTTTAAAGATTTTATTTATTTATTTGACAGAGAAAGACACAGCGAGAGAGGGAAAACAAACGGGGAGTGGGAGAGGGAGAAGCAGACTCCCCGCCGAGCAGGGAGCCCGATGCGGGACTCGATCCCGGGACTCCAGGATCATGACCTGAGCCGAAGGCAGTCGCTTAACCAACTGAGCCACCCAGGCGCCCCCCAACTGTTATATTTTCCTACCTCTTTATCCTAATCAGACATAGACTTCTATACTGTAGTACTTCTCAAGGCTAGAGGCTGATGCTTTAAGTTTCAAAATTGTAGCTAAAAGAGTATGCTTCATTTAACCCATACAAATGCTCAAACACAATGATGCTTGGGCCTCTTATTTTAAATTGACCCAGGCCACCCCCCTGGTTCCGGCCCTCCCTCTAGTGCATTTCTAGCACACCTTCTGCAAGACCGCCTCCATTTTCCATGTCCAAGCTGTAATGTGTGGGTTTTTTGTTTTTTTTTTTTACATCCAAGTAACCTTTCTCAAAATTCAAGCAGCTTTTTAAGCTATACATCCCTATAACATAAAACTTCAGCTCCATGAACTCCCTCATTTCTCTGGAGCTTACCTACCTCTACCCCACCCTTCCTCCTTCCCTCCTGTCTCAGAATGAGAGACTCCTTCCTCATCAAGGCCATCTGCCACCCGTGCCCACCTGTCTATCTCTTATGGTACCATCCTCTTGGCAGTCCCAGCTAGCATTCATTGAGCTAGGGACAGTTCCAAATACTTTGCCTGCGTTACCTCATTAAATCCTGACAACAGCCTTATGGGACAGGGAGTACTATTGCAGATCCAGGAAATAAGGCTCAGAGAAGTAAATTAACTCTAGATGAGTTCAGTATACAACATTTGGGCCATACAATTCAACACCTAAACATGCGTGTGTTCTGAAACACTATGTTTTTCTGTCTCAGTATTTTTCAAATTTCTCAATATTGTGCAAATCCATGGCCCCTCCCAAAATAAAAGTTTTACTGGATCCTGCAACTTCCTATGGCCTTCTTCTCTTCACTTTCCAGTCACTGAATCTACTGTAGTCTAGCTTCTGCCCTTTCTTTAGAAAAGTTTTTTTTTAATTTATTTTACAGAGAGAGAGTGAGCATGCTTGCGCACATGCGTGCACGCACACACACACACAGAGGCATAAGACAGGGAGGAGGGGAGCAGAGGGAGAGGATCTCAAGCAGACTCTTCACTGAGCATGGAGCTGGATGCAGGGCTCAATTCCACAACCCTGAGATCATGACCTGAGCTCATCTCACTCTTGATTTTAGCTCTGCTACAATTCTCATCACAAAAAGTCTCTGCCACACACAGAGTATCTCATAACTATTGAATTCATCCATCCATCTGCCAAATTATTTTGAGCACCTATTCAGTTCCAGAAACTGCAGATTATGCATTGGGTGAATAAAACAGATAGGGTCCCTTCCATCATGTATGTGAGATTATCAGTGACCTCCTACCTGCCAGGTCCTACCTACCAGAGACCACTTTGGCCACTTCTCAGTTTTTTTATTTGATCTCTTTAGTGCTGGTCATGCCAACTATTTCTTCCTTGAAATTTGGGGCTTTGGCTTCCATGAAACCTCTTGTACCTGCTCTCCTTCTCCTTCTAGGACCATAACTTCTCAACTGCTTTGGTAAGTTCCTCTTTTTTCTATCAATCCATTAAATGATGGAGTTCCTCAGTCTACCATGGAGCACCTCAAAGCCAGTAAGCCCCAAACTCGGTTTTCCCCACTCCCATTCACATCTTTCCTTCCTTATTCCTTGTTCTTGCTAATGGCATCATTTGACACCCAACCTCCTTCTCCCTTTCTGCCCCTACACTCTCATACAATTGTCAGAAAATTCTGATAGTATTTTTCATCTTCAGAAGTTCAATTTGAGGTGTCCCTGCCTAGCTCGGTTGGTAGGGCATGCGACTCTTGATCTCGGGGTTATGAGTTCTCTTCACGCTGGGTGAAGATAATACTTAAAAATAAAATATTCGTTTTTATTTTTATTTATTTGCTTATTTATTTATTTATTTTCTTAAGATTTTATTTTTAAGTAATCTCTACACCCAATATGGGGCTTGAACTCACAATCCTGAGATCAAGAGTCGCCTGCCCTACCAACTGAGCCAGCCAGGTGCCCCCGAAATAAAATCTTTAAAAAAAAAAAAGAAGTTCTATTTGAATTTTTTTATATCTTCTGTATCTGTACTTAGCTTTTTAAATATGTACAATATAGTTATAACAATTGTTTTCATGTTTTTTCTCTACTAATTCTAATATCTGTGTGGGTTCCTAGTCAGTTTCAATTGATTGATTATTCTTCTTCTTATGGACCATGTTTTCCTACTTCTTTGTATGTGTGGTAATCTTTGATTGGATGCTAGAGATTATAAATGTTACCTTGTTGAGTACTGAATGTTTTTGTAATCCTATAAATCTTCTTGAGCTTTTTTCCAGGAGGCAGTTAAGTAACTTGGGAACAGTTTGATCCTTTCTAGTTTTTATGATTTGTTAGCTGGGTCCAGAGCTGTGTTCAGTCTAGGAATAATTATTCCT